>NW_026020100.1:348116-377009 GCF_900185275.1 Solanum verrucosum | reverse complement strand
GAGAAATAAGGCTCGATTCAATGATAAGATATTCAACTCAAGGTACTCAACTCTGGATACTCAACTCAATATAAAGCAACAATGCAGATGCAATATATGGAAAGGTTTTAAAACAGTAGAAAGCAACTCAATGTATTGAAAAATTCAATAGAAACCCAGTTTGTATGCAAGGATACGATATAAACTCTATTTGTATATAAAAATACAAAATAAATTCTGTGTATATAAGAACACAAAGTATCTCTGTATATTAAAGAATACAAAATATCTATGTGTATTAAAGAATACCAAATATCTCTGTGTATTAAGAATACAAAATATAAATATGGAAGTTCCTCTAATCGAAAACCATCACTTAAGAGCTATGTGATGATACAACATTTTGCCTCTGTTGTCATCGTCCTATACCTTACCGGGGGAATAAAACCTAACTACTAAGTGGATCCACTAGTCTATGCTAAAAAGCACTAAGGAATCATCTAAAAAGTATGACTCTTTTTCTACCCACGTTGGCTACATGGTTTATGGGGGCTGTGAGTTGTCTGAACTCTCCCCCATATCAGTGCTCAATATTACTCCTAAAATATAACTAGCTCATATGTTTAAAAACATAACTCTTTCTGTGATTTGAGATAAGTGCTCAAAAACTAACCCAAAGGCTCTCTTGGAAATGAGTATTTCCTCCGTTGATTAAGAGCCCGTTTGGATTAGCTTAAAAAAGTAGCTTTAAGTCAAAAATAAAATGTCAAATTGAAATAACTTTTAAGTCAAAAATAAAAGGAGGGGGAGACCTGCTTTTGATTTTTGACTTATTTTAAGTCATTTTTTACCTTGCCAAACACTTCATAACTTATTTTAAGTCATTTTTGACATATTTTGAGTTATTTTTATATTTGCCAAACACTTCTAGAAGTCAAAAACTGACTCAAAAGTAGGTTTGACCAACTTTTAAGCCAATCCAAACGGGCTCCAAATGTGAAAACATTTACTCCTTACTTAAAACTAGCTCAAAGGCTCTTTTGGAAATCGGTATTTCCTTTCTTGATTAAATGTGAAAACATTTACTCTTTGGGAATACATAGTCCCCATATACTCTTTTGAAGAAATGAACTTAACTCTTTACTCTTTATTCAACTCAAAACTCAAGTCTTTAAACAAGTTTAAAGCATTTGCAAAAGACTTCTTAAAATAGATTTCATGCTGGATTATGGACGTGAACAACTCAATTCAAGGTTTTCAATAACCATAAATAGAACTCAAGAACTTCAATGATACTACTCATTTCAAGAATGTTCAACGCAGAGGGTTCATGCGGAATTATGAGCATGAACAACTCAAGTGAAGGACTTCATGGGTAATATGTAATAGTCCCATGATTAGGAATAAGAACTCAAAATGGATTAGGAACTCAATACACAAGACTTAGAACTTGAAGATACTACTCCTCTCAAAGATACTCAATTTATGGAGTTCATGCGGAATTATGGCATGAACGACTCGACTCATGGTTCTACATAACAATATGGAACTCATGTATATGACTCTTCTCATACTCATGCTTACCTACTCAAAACATAGCTAAAATAGATAGTTGATATCAAAGGATTCACAATTGAACTCAAAGACGTTCTTGGACTCTACTCTTAACTCTCTCTTGAATTTAAATTATGAATTCAAGAGTTATGATTCATGATATGAAGGATCTCAATAAAAATATAGCAATTCAATAATTAGGAATAGAACTTTTAAAGGAAACATGAACTCAAGAACTCAAAATCAACTTATCAAAAAAATACTCAAATATAGGGAAAGTATCCTAGATTACTCTTTTACTGATCTGAAAGTAGATATAGGGCGTGAGGACAAACAAGTCCAACACTATGATAGCCTTACATACCTAAAATAACAAGGTTCTTGAAGAAGAACTTAATTAGAAGCCTTGAAACCCTAGATTGAAGGTAAACGATCAAGAAAACCTTTCTTGAGATTCTTGAATTAGTTTCTTCAAATCTCTATGGCCAAAAATTATGATTTTCATTAGTGATTCATAATTGTATGGAGGAATTTGAGTTGAAAAAATGGAACTCTTGGAGAAAGACTTACCTTGAAGAAGAATCTTGAAAAAGATTGAAAAAATCTTGAAAGAGATTGAAAGAATCTTGAAAGAGATTGAAAGAATCTTGAAAAAGATTGGAAGAATCTTGAATAGAGTCTTCTACTTTGATTTTTCCATAGGGTTTTACCCTCGGGTTTGAGAGAGAAGAGAATGATGGATTAAAAGATGAAAATTTGATTGTTTTTAGTCTTTTATTAGTCAAGAAATTCGTTTAGGATTTTCTTGGAGGTAAAAAAACAAAAACAACCATTTTTAATGTTTTCCTGTCAACTAATTCGTAACAGCAATGTATAGGTTACTAAAATAGTTATAACTTTTTTACTCAAAAATTAGATTGACGCGAAATTGGTGGCGTTGGAAAGTAGATTCAAATACCTTTAATTTCATAGGTTATGGCTCACGTAACTGTTTATATTCTAAGAGATATGGTCGTTTGAAGTTGACCCAAGTAGAATCTTACATCAAAACTAAATCGATAAGAAAACTTCAAGAACACTTATCAAGAACTCATCAAGAAATTAAATTGCTCAATATTTATGGATAGATTCTCAAAAGAAACTCATGATTGGAGTGTGGGTGAACAACCCAACACTATGGAAGCTTACATACCTTTAGGGATTAAACCCATGGCAAAAATCCGCAACAAAACTCAAGAACCTCGACGAACGCCTTGATCATTTCCTCTTTTCTCCTCTTTTCTCTTCTTTTCTCTTCTTGAACTCTCAACTAAAACACTAGGTGTATATTAGGATTATAAAACTGAACCTAATAGGATTAGACCCTTAAAATCTTACTAAAAATGAATTAAGTCTGATTGGGTTTGGAAAAGACCAAAATATCCCTCACTATTTTCGGGTAACTTGCCTAATTTGGACAGCCCGAATTCAAAAGGGTATATTTCACTCATCTAAACTCGAAATTGTAATGACCCTCTTGGTCATTTCTGTGTCTTGCCTTCTGTGTGTCGTTTAGAGCGTTCCTATAGCAACCCCAAGTCATTTATGACTTGCTGGGACTGACAGTTCGGTCACCTGGTCATTCGTTTGGTCTTGGTGCGAGTTTTTGTGTTTTGGATCTTATGAACCTTGAACTATCATTTTCGATCAAAAGTTCAAGAAGATGACATCGGAATCCAATTCTGACGATTCCATCAGCTCCGAAAGGGTCATTTTAGGCTAGTAGCATGGTCGACATGACTCCCGAGGTTTTCAGTGTGAGTCGGTGCGATTAGGCGTTTTAACTTTAAGTTTAAGCCTAAGTTTGACTTTGGTCAACATTCTGAGTAAACGCGCTCGGATGAGAATTCCGACAGCGCGGTTAGCTCCGGAATGTCAAGTTTGGTCTAGAATGACCCTTCTTTTGTGTCTAGAGGTTTTCGATATCTTTCCGATCCCTTTTGTGGGTTTTGACTTAAAATGACTTTTGGAAGTGGGACCCACTTTTTATCGAAATGACCTCTGATGGAAATTTTGACTGCGCCGTTGAGTCTGGAATGTCGAATTTGGTATGGTTGCATATCTCGTCTGTATACGCGGGGTTCCGAACGAGATCGGAGCACCCCAACGGAGTTTTAAGTTTTGGAAATTATTGCAGATTTTCTGCAATACATTGCAGAAAATCAGCAACATTTCCCAAACTTCAAACCCTCATAGCTCTCTCATCTCTCAACCGATTTGGGCGATTCAAAAGGCAAAGTTGTGAGATTTATCGAGGACAACGTGTTGGTGAGCTCGGATAGTAATTTGGAGTCCCCGTTTGAGGTAATTTTTGAAAAATACCTGCTACTGCACCCTTTTTGTGAGCTTAATTTTGGAAATTTTTTAGACTTGTTTTCTCAGCCATTTTAGGTCCGATTTCAGTGATTTTTGCGGCTATCTTAAGTGGTTTTTCGAGGAGAATGTTGTGGTGTTGTCGCATTTCACTGTAGACCTCCAGTTTCTGGTAAATACACTGATTCAACTGCTGTCCCATTTCTAATTTTTGAGAAAATTTGGGTTTTAGTTGCATATTGATATTGTGTTGTTCCCGAGCCCCGAATTGTGTCCCATTTTGGGATATGATATGGGGGAAACTGTTTAGGACCCATTTTTGGGGTTAATTCCAGAATTTCCAGCGCGGGTCCCACGATTCCCGTTTTGACTCCAAAATTGACCCATCTCCGTTTGTTGTGATTTTGGTGTCTAAACGACCGTATTAACGTTGTGATTTTATTTTTGATAGCGGGGCAGCGTTTCGAGGAGGTTCGAAAAGGGAAAGCTCTGGAGAAGTGATTTTGGAGCGCGTGTGATTGGCCTACAGGTAGGCTACGGTTTCCCTCTCTTAGATTGAGCTTGAAAGTGTGAATGCATGTTCATTAGTTGGGATTTGGGTTGGTAGTTATTGAATCATGCATAGGTGTTTAGAAATCATGTTTTCGGCGTATTTCGAGAATTATCGGGTAACTATGAGCATGTTTTGTATTATTAATTGACCCTCCTCGCTATGTGGAGTGTTTGCATGCTCAATTACTGTTTATTTGAAGCTTATTGGGCCTTAGTTTAGGTTTGACAAGAGCTTTCCTTAGAAATACAAGATTCGAATCCGATAGGCCTTAGTTTTGCCCCGATGTCGCTCGGCCGGCTTAGATCTCTGTAGACTGGAGTAGCAGACTTGAGTCTGATAGTTTGGGCCCTAGTTAGGCGATACGCTTGCTCCGACGATAGTTACCCTTTCTTTCCTGATGTTACGGCTTCACGAGTTAAGTCAGCGATGCTAGTTCTGCTTCGCGACTTGAATTTGATTTTCGATTCGATTCCAAGGACTTACATTGATTGGCTAAGTATGAACGGCGTTCCACAGACATTTATGAGCATGGATCGATTAGGACTCTTTCAGCAGTTACATTGGCACATTTATAGAGCATTCGGTTTAAGTTCCGGCCTCTATTGCCCAGATACTTATATAGAGCATCCGGTTAGAGTTCCGGCCTCTATTGCTCAGATACCTATACAGAGCATCCGGTTAGAGTTCCGTCCTCATATACTTTATACTTGTGATTGGTTACTTGGGTACTTTTGCTGAGCATCCGGTTCGAGGTCCGGCCTCCGAAATGTCATATTCTACTAATTAGGGTTGAGATTCTGGTTCGATGTTCTCCGTTCTTGGGTTCTTATATGCAATTCTCTTTAGTTTTAGTTATTCTGTGTACTCGTCGAGATTATGGAGGTCCGTTCGGGTTTTATTTAACTTGCGCACGAGTGTACCTTCTGGGCTTATGGGGGCCCAGTTAGGTGTAGTTAGCTTATAGATTACTTTAGTTAGTTCTTTGTACACTCGTGTGCATTCCATTGTTAGTTAGATTTTAGTTCTTGACTTCGATTTGTGTATTCCTTCTTTTCATACTGTTTTTACTTTTCAAGTTCAGTCTGTCTATGATGCCTACTGGGTACCTGTTGTTTTGGTACTCATGCTACGCTATGCATCTGTTTCGTGATGTAGGTCCGGGCACTAGTTGCCAGCATTGATTGAGCTTGGAGCAGACTGATCCAGAGACGGGAGTGAGCACACGACGTTTTGTACTATTTCAGTGTAACACCCCGTATTCGAAACAGACAAAAATGCAGATTATGAGAAGTTGCAGGTGCAACTTACAGTCACCATCCACGGACCGTAGGCAGACCACGGCCCGTGCTGGTGGTCCATGGTTCACCACTGCAACCCCTCCCCAAACCAGCTCAGAAAATTGGCTAAGTCCCGACTCACGGACAGACCCACGGTCCGTAGATCAGACCACGATCCGTGGTCTGTGTTCGTGGATCGAGACTTCCCTTACCAGCCTCTGACACAAACTACGGTCGACCAGCACGGACCGTCATTCGATCCACGGTCCGTAGGTCTGACCGTAGATGAGGTTAGCAGCTAGTTAGATGAAAAATATTGATGGGTCAACTTTAGATGCTCATAACTTTTAGCACAAAACGAATTATGTGTCCCATGTCCTATCGTTAGATAGATAATTGAATTATCTTTCCAACACCACCGAGTTTGCTAAATTCCAACCTCTGAGTAAAAAGTTATGCCCATTTTAGTGAAGCCCTGTCGGGCAGACTCGACCTACGGACCCAATCGTCGGACCGTAGGTCCATTCCGTCAGTCACTCCGACAGCAGTTAATTCAGGGGTCTTTTGGTCTTTTCCTATTTCGTTTAACCCCTTAGATACGTCGTTTAAACCCTAAATCATGAGGTTTTAATCAGTTTAAGCCTAGAAACATAACTAGAACTTATCCAAGTCAATTCATTAATCAAAAACTTAGAAAATTAGAATCAAGAGAGGAGAAAAAGGTCAAGAACCCTAGTTCAAGAACGCAGCGAGATTTCTTCAGTTCCAGCCCCAAAATAGAAAGATTTCTCCGTGGAATTCGTCACCAGGTATGTGGGATTTCACTAGTGGGTTCCTTTCGCCCATTAGGTCCCTAGAATTCAGTCAGATTCTTGATTCCATCATTATGAACAGACCTAGGGTTTCTAGAATTACAACAGATCATCATGAATTAGTTATTTAAACGTTCCAAATCAGATTATCATGTTATTGCTCAATTTCTTACATAAATTTCAGAACCCTAGCTATGTATTTCATTAGTTCTTGAATTACACATGCTAGGTCAGATATTTCAGTTATTCAGATATACATGCTCCAGTTTTATGCCACATTATCAGTATATTTCAGCATAAACCCTATTTTGAGTTATAAATCATGAGAAGCTTTTCTTTAAGACAACACTTGAGTTTTAAACTGAGTTTTTGAGAAAGTTAAGATGAGTTTTGAGAAAGAGCTTCTAAAACATGATTAGTATGACAATTGAGTAGGTCATCAATGTATGAATAGTATGGTATCTAGATATACCATCAATGTTTATGCAGTATGACTTCCCAAGTCATCAATGATCATAGTATAATATGATGTTGAATTGTTTTTAAAAAAAAGGGTTTTCAAGTATGAGTATCTACATGTCAGTATTTTGAGTTATTCAGTATTTCAGTCATAATATATTCAATTATACATGCCTCAGTTTATGAATGCATCATTATCAGATTAATTGTTGCATTCTCAGTTTGCATGTTCAGTTTCGAACTATCCAGTATTTACAGAAACTCAGTCATAATGTGTTAACCACTTAATCTATTGGGAGTAGCATAATACCAAGTTGGACTAGGGTTTCAGCGTACCCATATAGTCCCAAAACTACGAGCCACGTAGGTGTAAGTCCCCTATGTGGGCAACATCAGTTTAGTGATCACGCCAGCATGCCTCTATAACTCTGGCAGGGTATATTGGGTCCTCTCGATGGGGCGTATACATCGAACTCCACATTTAGCTCATGTGGTTTTATGTCGGTTATTAGTAGCTCCCACAGTTCAGTCAGATTCTATTGCATTGACTATATTTCAGTACAGTCAGTATTCAGTCTCAACATGTTATTGCTCAGTATGCCTTGTTCAGTTATGTGTTATTTCAGCTTTACTCTATCATGCATGCTCAGTACCTTTCAAGTACTGACGCATACGTGCGCTACATCTTCTCGTGATGTAGGTTCAGGTTCTCAGTATCCAGATCACGCTTAGATCGGTTCTCGATCTTCAGTTTAGCAGCATCAGTGGTGAGTCCTCATTCTTCGAGGACTAGTGACATGTTTATCTTTATCGCTTTTAGTCTTTAGTTTCAGTTTTGCTAGATCTAGTTGGGGCATGTCCCAACATTTCTAGTGAGTTTAAAGGCTTATTTCATACATATTTAGATTCAGCTTAGTGTTTTGAGTTTGATATTTCTTTTGTATTAAACTCTCAGATTTGATATATGGGTATTCCCCATCTTTTCAGATTTATTTATGATTTAGCTTCCGCATCAGTTTATTTTCTTTAGTATGCTCATGATCATGCCAGCAGGGTTAGCTTGGGATCACATGTGGTCCTAGGTCCCGTGTCCGCGTCTTGGGGGTAGCTCGGGGAGTGACATTCAGTCTTCATTTGTATATATAGACTTGTCTTTTTCCTTTCGAGATAGTCCAGTCTATGTTGTCCACTTTTGGGACTTGTACTCATTTTGTTAGTAGTTCTGTACTAGTGACTTCCAGGTTCTGTGAGGGATCTTTATTTATATATATGTTTTTGGTTTGCTTCCGCCTGTTTATATTGTTATTTGCCTACTCTTGTTTAGTTTCTACCCTCAGACCCATTACTTGTTGTTTCGGGTTACGGGTTGGCTTACCTGCTGGTGGTTTATAGTAGGTGCCATCATGACTTGAGAAATCGGGTCCTGACAGAAACTTAGAAAACTTGGTGGCGTTGGAAATATAATTCAAATACCTTTCATTAGCTATCTTGTAGCCCACCTAACTCATCATTTACTAAGAGTTATGGTCGTTTGAAATTGACATTTCAGATTTTGTTATTTCTAATTTAGTTATTTTTGGAACTCAAGGTGCTACATATATTGACCTGACCTTAATACTTAAGAAATTTTTAATTCCTTGGTAAAATCCTACTCACAACGAAGGATGGTTCGAGTCTTAGCTCAAAAAAATTTCAGAATGTTACAACCACGAATCGGCACGATACATTTGGATCGGGTGTCATGTTCCAGCACGGTAACATTAAAGGAAAACATATTAAAATAACTTAATGTACTCAATCTCAAAGAACTCAATTCCCAAAAGAGCGTAGTGTGGAGGCCTGAGTTCTCATGTGTGTTCCTGATATTGTGGATTGATTACGCACTTGCTTCAGGGTTGCACTTGTTTATATTGTTTTTTGTTTGTCACTTGCTAAGTGCTATTGTTGATTTTATACTATTACTTATTGCATATTAGTTTCTATTTTAGGGCGGCCGATGATATCTACTCGGTACATATTGTCTTTGACTGGCCCCTACTTGTATCTTCCTTGTGTTTTCCTTTTGTGGAGTGCAACGGTTGTACCTGTGACTTCAAGTTGCCCTCAGCTCTAGACAGTTTCCTGCACATCAGGTTTGAGGGTGAACTATTTATTCTAACTCGTGTTGGATTCTCTCGGTCATGGCATGATGTCCTTAGTTTTCGAGCACAAACTACTTTATTTGTTTATTTCGATGTCTATGACACTCTTAGACTTAGTATTTGGAGATTAGATGTCCTTGATGTGATGACTTTCAGGTTTTGGGAAACGATATTTAATAGACTTTAGTGGATTTGTATTTCTTACCTTAATAAGATTTGAGATTTTGCATTATGATTGGATTTCGTAAGTAGAACAATTAATATAAGTTGGGGTTGAATTCGTTGGTTCCCCCATCTAGGAGGTTAAGTGCGGGTGACACTCATGACTCTTTTGGATCGTGACAAATGTATAAACTAATAAAAATATTTGCATTAAACTTTCAGATATCATTTTGTATTTTAATATTTTAGAAGTCCTTGTAAAATATCAAATTAATGTTATAAAAACAAAGCATAAACAAAACACAGAAACTTTTCTAAAATAAAATATCTACAAATTTATTTTTTATTATTGATTTTTGGCCGGTCTTAGCATAGACCAAATAAAACTAATATAATTAACATGATTCAATTTAATTTCTAAACTTGACACACATCAAAAAGTATCACTTATATATTATATTCTAAAATTGAAAAAAAAACATTTACATATATTGACTAGTACCTTAGCATTTACATATGTAATAGTAAGCACCAATCACATTAATATATATATATATATACTAGAGATATTTGTGTTCATTTTCTTTTTACTTAAAGTGATCAAGAAAAAAAATAACCATTAAATTTTAAAGATAAAAATTAAAGACCACCGCACAATAAAGATAATATGTGAATAACCCCTTTAAAATGCACTAGTTTTAATGTGAAAAAAAAGGACAAGAAGTCAAAGTTTAATCTGAATTGGGAAATAAAATTGAAGTTTCATCATTTGTTGGTATCCCTATATGATTTTTTTTTTATGTCTTGACTTGTGTAGAACTTCCATGACACAATTTGCAGTTGGTGAGAATAATGAGTTATGTGGTTGCTTTATCATAAAGCCCCTCCTGCTCCCATACATCAACAAGAAAGTCTACCATTTCCTGGTAAAAAAAATGCACAACAGTCAGCAACTAGCTACAAGCAAAATGGAAAGACAACTATCTTACTTAATTTGATAACTTACCGGTAAAGGGATTGGTTGAGGAAAAAGCTTATTGGTCTCTAGGAACATTTCATAGCTTGTATATAAACTGCAATTATGATGATAGAACAAACTTGTTAAAATGTATGTAATATTACTAATTTAAGACCAAATTGTGTCGAAGGAATAAGATTCATTCATGCTTATACTACCAAAAATGTGAGAAACTTACCTTAATTTGGGTTCTCCAACTGAAGCATTGATCTTCTGCGGTGTTTTATTTCCACACCATTGTTGCCTCGTTTGATTCCAAAGAATTAGACCTGTTCCAGGCAATGTTAAATTCAATCAGAAAATAAAAAGAGTGAAAAGTATGTACTTACCATGATTAACAAATTCTGAATTGCTTCCCTCCATCTCACATGCACTAGTACGAGGGCTCCAAAAGTCGTCACTTAAACTAGTTTTCCTCAATAGTTTGCTTCGAACTTTCAGTCCTTCAGAAGGATTATCCACTGAAACAACATAGGGAAAATTTATATATATCAATTAAAAAAATTCAATTGACATGACTTTGTAATTCATTCCTATAGTAAATCCAATATGAACCCGTAACTGTAAAGAAACAAATGCACAACTTATGTCTATAGATAATACGATCCCTTTTTCTAGTAAATGTATATTTATTTTATGGGTGATACTATATTCAAACACTTATCATAAAAAATGATACATATTACATTTGTGTATTTAGTTTAGGGTGATACAATATAATGGAGTGCAAAATTAAGCATTATTGGTTTAAAAAATGAAGTGTCAATTATATCTACGTATCAGAAAAAATTATATTTATGTATTGAAAAAAAATTGATACAACTAATACAATGCCAAACCTAATCCTCTATCCAAGAAATGATACAATTTCTCATCACCTACTCGATCATTTGCATAAGAAGAAAAGGTACATGATGCAGATGCAATGAATCATAAGTTAAAGTTATGTTCAATGTTTCTTCTGTTTGCCTAGTGTTCAACATATCACGATATTCCTTTCATACTACCTATGAATTGTGAATATGAAAAAATATATATGCTTTGAAAGAAAGACATTGAAAATACCTTCTATCATTTCTTCCTGATTTTCATTTCGATTTTCTCTCTTTCTTGTTCTCCCTGTTATTTGGCTCAAATCTGTATTCAATATATATAATATGAACATTAAACACTATTAACGAAATAATAAAAGATAGAAAGAACAAAAAATATTGAAAAACCAAGCCTACTAAATTCACAGTGTATTCTAAAGAAAATTATTTCCCTCAAACATCCTAGGTTATGGAATATATCTCATAGGATAGAACGATTTAGTTCAACAGAATAGTGATACCTCAAATTCTATTGGACTTCGAACTACTCACTCAACAAATGTAAATCACACTTGAGTTTTTATGAAGAATAAAAAAAGTAGAAAATCAGAAAAATTGTAGTTGAAAAATGAGAGGAAACTCGGCCCTCTGTTATGAATAAAAGGATAGTATGAACAAGCATTTATTGTGCCTTATCAAAAAAGTCACAACCTTTCAAAAAAATCACTTCATTTTTCATTCACACTTTTAAAACTGAGCAATTCCCCACATTAATGGGGAATGACTATATGAAATAGGAATATGGACAGGTGTGTGATTACAAGCAAAGATTAATTGCATTTGGATACGTAGGTTTCCCTTTGAACTTTCAGTAGTGAACTCATACCGGATGCACTCGATATCTATTGGTAGATGTGATATATTTGAACCGTCAAACTTTGTTGTATATCTAGATAATACAAGTCACACAACTAACCCTTAACCGTCTACAGTTCTCAAGGTTGAGTTTGTTTCAGTCGTGAACACCTCCTAAAATCATGAGTGCATAATGAATTGGTCTTTATATCATTATCCTTGAAGCAGCGTACACTTCACCCTCACATAAGTGATTTCTAAACCTTATTCCTATAGATAAACTATTTGTTCATATCTTGACAAATTTAGAAATCATTCATGCTCATTAAAAGAAAAACCATTTTTTATATAATAAAGTGTGATTTATTATCAGTTATGAGATAGATCGATCAAAATCACAACTTTAGAAAATAATAGTTTTTTTCTTATTATTGCTACTAGATATATATAAGGAAGGATATCAATTTTTTTAGTCTTTACATGAATTTTCTTAATTCAAATTGAAGTTATAGAAACGTAACATACCTGAAGACATTATCGTGAAGAGAGAAGAAGCATTAGCTGAAAATGGATTTCTACTTCCTTATCTTAGCCTTATGTTACCACAACCGCGGCGGCGGAAAGATTTGGAGAATTATATGAAAACCCTAGGGGGAAGAAGGAGGACCCATTTATAAGGGCCGGGTTGGGACTTATTATTGAATGTGCATCAAGTAACCAATCTAACATACAAATTTGTTTTTCATTATACATTAGTTACCAACTTTCGGATATCATTTTGTATTTAAGTCCTTACAAAATGTCAAATTGATGTTATAAAAAGAAAACATTTTTTTTTTAAAAAATAACTATAAATTTATTTGTTATTATTAATTTGGGTCCGAACTTAACATGGACAAAATAAAATTAATACAATTAACATGATTCAATTCAATTATTGAACTCAACAAACACCAAAAAGTTTCACTTATACATTATTTCAGCATTCACATATCATATCATTTTATATTAAAAATGGGGAGCTCCAAAATGCAAAGTTGAATTAGCATTTTACTCCTACACTAAATCAAAATGTTGTAAAATTTACAATTTATTAAATATATATATATATAGGGGAAGTTGGAGTAAATTGCATGATTTAGTATTAAAAGGATTGTATAGAAACGAACTACAAGAAGCGTTAAATTTTCACTGAAAATCAAAAGGTTTATTGAATTGTCATCGATACATTATTAAGTATTTTAATTTGATATTATTATATATCAAGTTAAATCATCATCATCCTCAACTTTATCTTATTTTCATCTCTTGCCATATATTACAATACCTTCAGATAGTAGACTTATATTTCATTTTGGTGCTTGTATATATGTATCTTTCTAATTAAAGGTCTATCGTTCAGATATCTATTATTTTGATTTACAATTTTCACTTAGATTTCATTTTTTGTTGCTTTCTTTTTCTTTTTTATTGTATATAATAAAGGATGTTGCATTTTTGTTGCAATAATAGAAGCTAAAAACTATAAACAAAAGGAGCTAGAATCATACATAAGTCTCTCCCATCCAAAAAACCTATCCACTTGATGAAGACATTATCCCTTTGCCAATATCACATTCTTCACAACACCAATCCACTGGTGCATCAACATAATAGCCCAGCATGCAATATCTAAAAGGAAGAGAAAAGGCTGAATATTTTTAAAACAAGAAAAGGACTATGTATGCATAAAAGATACAGGCAGTATTTATGAGAATTAAATGCCACAACATGCAATAAATATTCAAAAAGGAAAGCAAAATTGATAATCTAGCTAGCAATTTCTTTCTAGAGGAACAACCCCTTGTGTAAAAAGATCAATGTCTCCTTAGAATTTTGAAGTAAACTAAAAAAATAAGAAGGAGGATGAGCCCAAATACAGCTATTGAGCATCCCAGGTACAAATTTTAAAGCACCTAAGATGTTAAAACTTCCCCTGAAATGCAAAGAGGAAGAGAGATTAGATCAATTATCATATGACTAAGCAGTACACATTCAGATTATCCTTATGTCATATATATTTTCAGCGCCTACTCATTACTTTAGCAATACTAACGGTGTCCCTACCAACTTGCATGTACCCCAAATAATTCATTGGACAACTTATCCATCCCACAAGCACATATTGACAAGGTAATGCTGCCCAGTAAGGCTAGATTAGATGGATGCACCATGAGTTTTAGCTGGTATTCAAACCTAGAATGTCCAAGTTGTTAGTCCTATGCCTTAACCACTAGGCCATCTCCTCATGGACCAATATTACGTTGTTGAAAAAATGTATTATATATGTTTCCGTACTTATCAATAGGAAAATTCCAAATAGTAGGTTAATCAGACAGTTGAATACTAGCAATGATGGGCCATAAAAAAATAGGCATGTGCTGAATTCAAATTAGTAATAATTGTACACGATGAAGGGGGTACTTACTTCCGGGAAGGAACAAGAGTAGGCTCACAAGTGTGTGTCCTAGATGAATTCATCATTCGACTCTCATTCACCGCATTAGGACTCCTATGCTCCAGACATGTAGAACCACCCGGACCTAAAAAATAGGCTACATCAATTGGATGGAAGTACAGAAGTAAATAAATTTTGCTATGAAAGCTTTACAGATATTGATGGTGTAACGAAAATCATTTCGAAATATAATATCAACATCATTTAAAAAAAAATTATACGAGTTTTACTATTTTGGAGCTTTTGAACCTTGAACTGTCAATTTTTATTAGAAGTTTAGGAAGATGACCTCAGAATCCAATTCTGACGTTTCCATCAGGTCCTGAAGGGTCATTTTAGGCTAGTAGCATAGTTGACACAACTCCCGAGACTTTCAGTGTAAGTCAATGTGATTAAGCGTTTTAACTTTCAAGTTAAGGCCTAAGTTTGACTTTAGTCAATATTCTGAGTAAACAAGCTCGAATGAGAATTTCTTCAGTGCAGTTAGTCCCAAAATGTTTAGTTTGGTCTAGAATAAACCTTTGTTTAGGTTCCGAGGCATCCAGACTAATTCTGAGGCTCCCCGTGGATGTGGCTTACAGTAGAAATTGGGTGTGTAATGGACTAAATCAATCATAGAAAAAGAAAGAAAAGAAAAGAAAAGAAAAAAAGGCAAAGCATCTTCACTACACAATCAAGAACCAATTTTAGTGCAAAATGTAGAACCCCAAAAGTTTAAAAGGGAAATAAAAAATAAGATAAAAGCACAAGCTTTATGCGAAAACATGAAAGAATCAAGAATACCTCTATTTCTTGGGCATTGGAAAAGATCAAGTTTCTCTAACAAATGACATCCATGGACAATCTCAGATAAACTTTCATCACCAACAGAAGACACATTCCACAAGGAAAGTTCTCTGAGCGTAGGGAAACCTCGAGAAATATCCTTGAAACCAACATCAGTCACACCACGACAAACGTTGTTTCCCCGAATAGATATCTTTGCTAAACCTCCATGTTTTGAAGTTCTAATGGCAATAGCAGCAAGTCTGGAAACTGTGACTTTCCTACCAACAAGGGACCTGGCAAGATATCTCTTAGATTCTGTGATCTCATCCTTGTGAACACTGCTTAAAAGTGTGAGCCATCGCTTAGAAACACAAGCATAAGCACTTGTCTCACTGCCACTGGGTAGACGCTTGAATACCTCAAAGAGGAATTTATCAATAAAGATTTCAGTGGAAGAATGATTCCTCTGCTCAAAATTTTCAAAAGCGGTAGTGACACAAATCCTCTTTCCATTTTCCCCACATGATAAAAGCATAGATGATTTATTTCTACTTGGATATGAAGCTTGGAAAAAGCACCGTGTTTCTGAAAAACTAGAAGATTAAAAACATCAGACAAAGACCATCCTACATAAACTATCCTTTGAATAGATATTCTGCCTCAACAGATAGTCACAAAATATGCTCTTAATGGACTAAATCAATCATAGTAGAAGAAAAAAGAAAAAAAAAGCACAAGCTTTAAGCGAAAAGATGAAAGAATCAAGAAGATACCTCTATATTTCAAGACTCTACACGTGGGTATGGTTGAAAACTATTGGGAATTTAATATTTGAATCTTTCAAGCTCAAAAAACTCCTTATTGAGACCAAAAATAGACAATCAACCAAAATAAAGATTACCAATTACATAAACACCTTCATCTTCTTCTTTTTGAAAAAAAAAAAGATGAGATGAACACTACATGACATCCTACCTCAATATCCTAAAAACGCATTTTACCTCTTCTTTTTACTGGTTCTTCCATCACTAATTATTTTCATCTAGATAAGTAATATTCATCTCATTTAAGCACAACAGTTCACCCTTTTTAACCACACAATATTAGTGATTGTTATAAGAATAGAAACATTAATGGCGGAAGAACAAGTGGAGGGGAGGCAAAAATGGGTTGGGACATTGAGATGACATGCCACGTAATATTTGTTTCTACAAAATGTCTGCTATTATATTGGATCAAGTGTTCACCTTTTACATTTATATTTGAATTATTCAAGTAATGGTAGTGTAATTTTAAATTAATAGTATAAGGAAGAATAAAATTGATTTTTTCTCTAAGTAAAGAATAAAATTTTGACCATTTTACATTTATAAGTATCACTATTAACCGTCAAAGCTTTTTAAGTAAATTAAAAAGGTAAGACATCCTATTTAAAATTGTCTGGATTTGAATCATGATAGTTCACAGCTTCACCTACTTCAGTAGTTGCTAAATTACATTATTTGATGCTCGTTACAAAAAAATCCAATTTTCAAAAAATTTAGAGTGATTTATTATCCGTCATGAGGTAGATGAGAATTGCAACTTACCTATTTTGTTTTCTATAGTTACAACTTTGCAAAATAATTTTTTTATTAGTACTACTATATATAAGAAAGGATATCCAAAAAAAATTTAAGCAATTCCGCTATGCAAGGTGTGCCTAGGGCTAGATTTATTAATAAAGAGAAAAGGATCTCAAAGAAAAAGGTAAAAACAAGGGGGGCTAGGCCTTACCTTACTAATCTTAATGAGGTAATTAACGAACCTCTACTAATTAACAAGCATGAAGAAAATAAGAGCTAGAGAAAAGTAGATATTCTATGATCATCAGAGTTTATAATACACTTTGTGATGATACTACAAATGAGGATACTTAAGTAATGCAAAAATATAAAATCCAAGAATAAAGTTGAGTTATCAACCTCAAACTTCATTTTGCATATGTAAGAATCAAAAGAGATGGATTCTCCATGTAAAGTAACCTGAAGTATTTCCCTCTTGTCTTCCTCGTCAAGTATGTCCAACAAAACTTGATAATTCATCACTTCTTTTTGGATTTATTGGATCTTGTTATTGTTGAAACGATCATATGATTTTGCTTTTTCAGTCGCATTTGTAGGTGCCTTGGAATAAATTCCCCAGTTACCTTACCATCCCAACTATATGTTGTCTTTCATGTGTCTTCTTTTTGCTTTTGTTGCTTCCACTTCTTTGTTGCCTAGGAGAGATATCCCTATCCTTAGATACCTTATCAAATAATATGTCTAGCATATCATCCTCATCATCCTCGTAAACATTTCACTGCCCAAGTCACCATCATAAGTTGTAGTTGGACTAAGTCTTGAAACTACAACTTCTGGCTCATGGATTTTTTCCAATACCTTGGTGGTAATGGTCAAGATCTTAGGTGGAGTTATTAATTTTCACTGTCATAAATGGATTTGCCTTACTTGAAGGTGCAAATATGGTTATTTGAGGACTTAACTTACTCCTTGCAGGTGAAGAAATATGCTCTTCTTCCTCAACTAAATATGTCCATCTAGAATCACTTGTTTCCTTCACCTAACTCTTGTCATTCCCTTTGGAGATTGATTGTTGTCCAGATATTTTCTCTCCAAGCGTCTCCAATGATGGGGAATTAGGAACATCGTGATTTGAGGTGTTGATTGTTGCCAGGTCTCATTTCATGGTTGTTGCCAGGCGGAGCCACGTAGACTGCAGGGTGTCCGATTGGATACCCTGCGTCGAAAAATTATACTATATATAAACGTAAAATTGAATTATTTCCTTAAATTTTAATACATTTTCCTTGTGGAATAAGATTTTCTTAAATTTTAATATTTTTTCCTTGTGGAATAAGGTTTTCTTTCTCAGAAATGAAGTATATTAAAAATTTGCGAAATCGGATGGATGGTGAGTTTTTAGACGGTTGTATATTGTCTTATGCAGAAAAGAAAGTATTTCGTACTATTTCTAATGAGTCTATTATAAAAACGTTTCAGGGTATGAAACCTCGTCGAGTACCATTGTAATAATATATTTAAATTATGTTTTCAATAGTAGTTTATTTTGTCTTTATGTTAGTTTTGAATTATACACTTGTAATTCTATTAAAAATATTATTATATTTAATTAACTATTGCTTAACTTGATTATTTGTTTTGGTAATTTAAATCGTCATTTTTAAAAAAAATTACTATTCAAAGTTTGGACACCCTTAATGAAATTTTTGGCTACGCCATTGGTTGTTGCCAGGTCTTTACTCGACATTTTAGTTCTCGTTTTCAGTTTCATTTTTCTGTTAGGTATTTCCTTATTTTTCTAAACCAGCGGCACTATTCTATATTTTTATCTCTTCAATTGAGTTGCGTTTCTAGATTACATACATTGTATGTCCCTTTTTTTTCCTTCAAAAAGACAGTGTTAGTTTCATTTAACAACTAAGATTTGAAGCAGCGCAAATCGACACAAGTTGATTCTCATTTTGTTTGAAATTTTACATTGATACCCAAATCATAATAGTTATGTGTTGTATTAAAGGGAATACTCCAATTTGCTAGCAGAGTTAAACGGATCACCAACTGTGTTCAAGTCAATGAGGCCTGCCTCCATCATTTACTATTCCTTTTATGTAATTACTTGTTCATGATCCACTCTAGAGAACACCTAATGAGATTTAATGGTCACGTATGTTGCTGTGAATAGAAGTTTTCCTGTTACTATAATCAGGTTAGTTTAACATTAGTTCCTAAGACACTATACTAGTACGTGGGCTACGGGTTTTGCCAGGCCTAGCCCATATTGACGGCTCTACACTATACCTTGCATTCAAAACTTTCAAATCAAGCTCCAATGCAATTTCAGCACTTAGGCACTATATTCTTTTTGTGTCATAACCAAGGTTTAACAAATCTCATTCAAAAAGATTTGTTTTTTCTGAAAACTCCTAAATGATGCAATAGTTAATTTGGTGTTGGTATATCGATACTATAGAGTGTAGTCTAAAACATCTATTCGAGCACCAATTTTTAAAGCAAAAGGGAGGTGAGTCTTACCTACAAGCAGTATATATAGAGCATTCTTTAACTGGTTTTAATTTTTATTATCTTACAAATAACAAGTTTCATCCTTTCTTGCAGATTTTCTTCCCAGTGGAACCAAATAATGAAACTTATTATTAATTACTAGCTTCTTTCTTTGACGTCTAAGGCAGAGCTTATTGTAGTTCAACTTCTTTGTAAATACTAAATGATGCAGCCAAAAAGGGGAATGGAAGTACTACGCATGAAACTTCAGGTGATTGTCTTGTCTCGATCTCAAGATTCATATTCATAAGTTGCACAAAAATATCTTAATATGGGATGAAACCTCTTACATAGGGATCACATTCCGATCGAGGTGCTTGAGCAAGAGATATTGAAACACAGAAATGACCTACTGATGGTAATTATTATTACTATTTGTTTGTTTTTGTTAAGAGTAGAAGATTGATCATAACTTTTGTGGATCAATATTATTTAGTGTGATCAAGATGAAGATTAGTGAATATGTTGCCGGTTGGTGGAGATTGCTGTAAAATTTTCCCTCCCCACAATGTCCTGGCAGTTCACAACTATATTTGTACCTGGGTAAAGACTGCTCAGAGTGGAGTTCAAGTGCAAGAACAAAAACCATAAAAAAAAAGGTTGATAGAATTTAGGAACTTCTTGATCGTTTCAAAGCTAGAGCTCACTAAGATTATTGATCATTATAAAAGCTTTTACTTATTGGTCGTATTTTTATTTTTTGTCTAATGTAATTTTTTTGTATAAAAATGTTAATTATGGTACTTGGTTTCTCGAACATATTTCCTAGGAAGATCAAACACAATAAAATTATATCATAAATTAAATTGTTGGGCCCGTGCTTAGCACGGGCAAGAACCATCTACTCTACTATGTAGAAGCATGAAAGGTAGGACGACCACAGCTTAATTTTATTGTACATTGTGTAACAAAAGTTGGACAGATTTCTAATTTTGATAGTTAAATCAAAAGTGAGGGTAATTTTGTCTTTTGACTATGGTCTTTTGGCTTCTCGATTATTCGAGTAATTTTCCTGGATAGTCACCCATGTTTGGGAAATTACCTTGAAATATCACTTATGTTTGTTTTAGGACCACAATATCACCTAACTTTATCTCTTTTCCTCAAAATATACTTACACAAAAAAAAACATTATCTCCTGTGACATGGCATCCTATTAGGAGAGAGATAATATTTTTTTGTGTCAAGTATATTTTGAGGTAAAGTTGGGTGATATTGTGGTCCTAAAACAAACATAAGTGATATTCCTAGGTAATTTCCCAAACATGGGTACGGTACTGACTATCCAGGGAAATTACTCCGATTATTCTTTCTTCTCTCCATTGGCCTTCCACCACTCCCAAATCCCAATTTCTCTAGCACAATTCTTTTCTACTCTCAACTTCAAAATTCACCACAAGACTATCAAAGAATTGAGTTGAATATTTGAAGAAAAGGACGGCCACTTCCAATTCTTTTCATATTTCCAAATATGATAAATCTTACTCTTCTTTTAAGAAAGATAATAATAGCATAAGTATACTAACCAGAGTTGATAAATGGCTTTTATATCTATGGGTATGTAAATAACTCTAAATACTTAATTTTGGATCTTGACCTTATGATATTTTAAATCTTTACCAGCAGCTTATTTAATACTAAATAATATACATATATATATACACACTAGAGATATTTGCGTTCATTTTCTTTTTTACTTAAAGTGATCAAGAAAAAAAATAACCATTAAATTTTAAAGATAAATATTAAAAACCACCGCACAATAAAGATATTTCTGTGAGTAACCCCTTTAAAATGCACTAGTTTTAATGTGAAAAAAAAGGACAAGAAGTCAAAGTTTAATCTGAATTGGGAAATAAAATTGAAGTTTGATCATTTGTTGGTATCCCTATATGATTTTTTTTATGTCTTGACTTGTGTAGAACTTCCATAACACAATTTGCAGTTGGTGAGAATAATGAGTTATGTGGTTGCTCTATCATAAAGCCCCTCCTGCTCCCATACATCAACAAGAAAGTCTACCATTTCCTGGTAAAAAAAATGCACAACAGTCAGCAACTAGTTACAAGAAAAATGAAAAGAAAACTATCTAACATAATTTGATAACTTACCGGTAAAGGGATTGGTTGAGAAAAAAGCTTATTGATCTCTAGGAACATTTCATAGCTTGTATATAAACTGTAATTATGATGATAGAACAAACTTATTAAAATGTATGTAATATTACTAATTTAAGACCAAATTGTGTCGAAGGAATAAGATTCATTCATGCTTACACTACCAAAAATGTGAGAAACTTACCTTAATTTGGGTTCTCCAACTGAAGCATTGATCTTCTGCGGTGTTGTATTTCCACACCATTGTTGCCTCGTTTGATTCCAAAGAATTAGACCTGTTCCAGGCAATGTTAAATTCAATCAGAAAATAAAAAGAGTGAAAAGTATGTACTTACCATGATTAACAAATTCTGAATTGCTTCCCTCCATCTCACATGCACTAGTACGAGGGCTCCAAAAGTCGTCACTTAAACTGGTTTTCCTCAATAGTTTGCTTCGAACTTTCAGTCCTTCAGAAGGATTATCCACTGAAACAACATAGGGAAAATGTATATGTGTATATTTATTTTATGGGTGATACTATATTCAAACACTTATCATAAAAATTGATACATATTACATTTGTGTATTTAGTTTAGGGTGATACAATATAATGGAGTGCAAAATTAAGCATTATTGGTTTAAAAAATGAAGTGTCAATTATATCTACGTATCAGAAAAAATTATATTTATGTATTGAAAAAAAATTTGATACAACTAATACAATGCCAAACCTAATCCTCTATCCAAGAAATGATACAATTTCTCATCACCTTTTCGATCATTTCCATAAGAAGAAAAGGTACATGATGCAGATGCAATGAATCATAAGTTAAAGTTATGTTCAATGTTTCTTCTATTAGCCTAGTGTTCAACATATCACAATATTCCTTTCATACTACCTATGAATTATGAATATGAAAAAATATATATGCTTTGAAAGAAAGACATTGAAAATACCTTCTATCGTTTCTTCCTGAATTTCATTTCGATTTTCTCTCTTTCTTGTTCTCCCTGTTATTTGGCTCAAATCTGTATTCAATATATATAATATGAACATTAAACACTATTAACAAAATAATAAAAGATAGAAAGAACGAAAAATATTGAAAAATCAAGCCTACTAAATTCACAGTGTATTCTAAAGAAAATTATTTCCCTCAAGCATTATAGGTTATGGAATATATCCCATAGGATATAACGATTTAGTTCACCAGAATAGTAATACCTCAAATTTTGTTGGACTTCGAACTACTCACTCAACAAATGTAAATCACACTTGAGTTTTTATGAAGAATAAAAAAAAGTAAAAAATCAGAAAAATTGTAGTTGAAAAATGAGAGGAAACCCCTCTGTTATGAATAAAAGGATAGTATGAACAAGTGTTTATTGTGCCTTATAAAAAAAGTCACAACCTTTCGAAAAAAGCACTTCATTTCTCATTCACACTTTTTAAAACTAAGCAATTCCCTACATTAATGGGGAATGACTATATGAAATAGGAATATGGATAAGTGTGTGATTACAAGCATTTGGATAAGTAGGTTTTCCTTTGAACTTTCAGTAGTGAACTTATATCGGATGCACTCGATCTATTGGTAGATGCGATATATATGAACCGTCAAACTTTGTTGTATACCTAGATAATACAAGTCACGCAACTAACCCTTAACCGTCTACAGTTCTCAAGGTTGAGTTTGTTTCAGTCGTGAACACCTCCTAAAATCATGAGTGCATAAAGAATTGGTCTTTATATCAGTATCCTTGAAGTAGCTTACACTTTGCCCTCACATAAGTGATTTCTAAACGCATATTCCTATAGATAAACTATTTGTTCATATCTTCACAAATTTAGAAATCATTCATGCTCATTAAAAGAAAAACCATTTTTTATATAATAAAGCGTGATTTATTATCAGTTATGAGATAGATCGATCAAAATCACAACTTTGGAAAATAATAGTTTTTTTCTTATTATTGCTACTAGATATATATAAGGAAGGATATCAATTTTGTTAGTCTTTACACGAATTTTCTTAATTCAAATTGAAGTTATAGAAACGTAACATACCTGAAGACATTATCGTGAAGAGAGAAGAAGCATTAGCTGAAAATAGATTTCTACCTCCTAATCTTAGCCTTATGTTAACACAACCGCGGCGGCGGAAAGATTATGAGAATTATATGAAAACCCTAGGGGGAAGAAGGAGGACCAATTTTATAAGGGCCGGGTTGGGACTTATTATTGAATGTGCATCAAGTAACCAATCTAACATACAAAATTGTTTTTCATTATACATTAGTTACCAACTTTCGGATATCATTTTGTATTTAAGTCCTTACAAAATGTCAAATTGATGTTATAAAAAGAAAACAAAAAATAACTATACATTTATTTGTTATTATTAATTTGGGTCCGAACTTAACATGGACAAAATAAAATTAATACAATTAACATGATTCAATTCAATTATTGAACTCAACAAACACCAAAAAGTTTCACTTATACATTATTTCAGCATTCACATATCATATCATTTTATATTAAAAATGGGGAGCTCCAAAATGCAAAGTTGAATTAGCATTTTACTCCTACACTAAATCAAAATGTTGTAAAATTTACAATTTATTAAATATATATATAGGGGAAGTTGGAGTAAACTGCATGATTTAGTAATAAAAGGATTGAATAGAAACGAACTACAAGAAGCGTTAAATTTTCACTGAAAATCAAAAGGTTTATTGAATTGTCATCGATATATTATTAAGTATTTTAATTTGATATTATTATATATCAAGTTAAATCATCATCATCCTCAACTTTATCTTATTTTCATCTCTTGCATATATTACAATACCTTCAGATAGTAGACTTATATTTCGGTTTGGTGCTTGTATATATGTATCTTTCTAATTAAAGGTCTATCGTTCAGATATCTATTATTTCATTTACAATTTTCACTTAGATTTCATTTTTTGTTGCTTTCTTTTTCTTTTTTATTGTATATAATAAAGGATGTTGCATTTTTGTTGCAATAATAGAAGCTAAAAACTATAAACAAAAGGAGCTAGAATCATACATAAGTCTCTCCCATCCAAAAAACCTAGCATGTGTATTCTCAGAGAAGTATGACAAAAATCCTGATAACACCTTCATTCGAGAAGCTACCAATAAAGTGTTAGACATTCTCATTGAAAATTCTTCACCACAAACTCTGGTAGGAAATCATCATAGCTTGAGACATGTTAAAAACTGTCATTAAGGATATTTCACCCAATATAGAAGTATTCCTAGGATTCAACAAGTTCTTCTACTATAAAACTAGGATCAGAAACTAATCAAGATACACCCAAAGAAAACCCAACATACTAGGATATATAAGAATATAAAAGGGGGAATTTCTCTTAATCTCCTCTCTCAAAAGAAGAATACTACAATGATTGTTAGGTAATAAAATAGGGGTTATGATAAACAAGAATATCATTCAATTGTCAATATGTGGTACTCATGCTATTGAATGAGACTAAACGGTCTTGAAGGGATTGGATTAGGAATAATGACACATTAATAGTCATTCAAGAATAGGAATCAGCTATCCCATAATTGTATAAAGAACCAAGCCATATTCATCGAAAAAATACTTAACAGATTGCTGGACCCAAAAACAACATGTAACCACAAGAAAATTTCACAGTGACCAACTTGTAAATTGCATGGGGTCTAAGCCACAACCTACTTAGAAAAGGATATCACAGCGAGGGTGTTTCTCTACAAGTGCATCAACAGTAATAGAGTTGATTCCGGGACAATGTTGTATGTTCAAGCTCTCAAGGTCTTGAAGCAAATGTTAGGGTGTTGCCCTGATTTTCTTACTTTATTTAAAGTTTATTTTTTCCTATAAGAAAAGACAAAAAATTATCATAAATGTTTTTACTATATTTTTTCTTCCTTATTTGGGTTATTCCTTCCTTGGGGGAAATGTTTGGAATCCTATAAATTAAAGTCCCCTCTTCTCATATCAAAAAACACAATAGCATCCACAATGTATTCAATAAAGAGTTTTGTTTATGAGGAGATTTTACTCTCTACATTTTTAATGTCTTTTTATTAGTTTTTAAATATGTAGGCCAATTGGCCAAATCATATAATAATATTTTGATTTTTAGTATAAATTTTTGTCATCTGATTTATCAACCATATGATATGCAATTGTAAGCTTTCGCATTATACCCTAATCACTTCGAACCCAAAAAGTAGTATCAGAGCACATGATCCAAAGATCCCATGGTCTGATGGTCCTATGGTTCATTGAGGTTGAAGGCAAGCTCAAGATGATTTCAAATCAATTGTAATCAATTTGATGATAATGAAGATTTTTATTTAGCTAAATGTGGAGAAGAAGTTTTAAACCATATTTTCAACATTCATGTTGCTGAAATTTTTAAAAATAAAAAATTGAAATATTTTTAAATCATTTTTAACCCATATATTTTAAATTTTATTTTTAACCATGGAAACATCAGTGATGAATACTGTGTGAAGAACAAAGATTATCATGCAGTGAAGAAGGTGAATCAAATTTTGTTAAGAAAATCCAGCCAAAAGGGGATATTTGTTAGAGTTTTACCCTGATTTTCTTATCTTATTTAAAGTTTATTTTTTCTTATAAGAAAAGACAAAATATTATCATAAATGTTTTTACTTTTCCTGAAAGGAAAATATATTTTTCTTCCATATTTGGGTTATTCCTTCCTTGGGGGAAATGTTTGGAATCCTATAAATTGAAGACTTTTCTTCTCATATCAAAAAACACAATAACATTCACAATGTAATCAATAAAGAGTTTTATTTATGAAAGATTTTACTCTCTACATTTTTAATGTCTTTTTATTAGTTTTTAAATATGTAGGTCAATCGGACAGTGAAAGGATCCACAAATGAAGCTGTGTAGCACAGACCAAAGTTGTGATCCCATAATTGAGTTCATTAAGCAAGCAGCAAGATTTTGAAATCTTTACTAAGATTGCATCAGTAACATGTCTGCAACAATCTACGATCAGAAACTTCAGAGATCCCCCGTTCAGCCCAACTATGGCTAAAACAGATTCGTCGGTAATATTGATACACCCTCCTAAATTCACTTTCGAACCCATGAGCAAGAAGGGTAAGTTGTTGTCCGACACCAAAGGGCAACTGGACATTGAGAGGATCCGCAAACACCAAATTGAGCAAGAAGGGTAAGTTGTTCACTGCCACTAAATTATAGTTGTACAGATTTGAACAAGAGGGAAGAGTCCATCGTCAGTTATATCAAGAATCCCACTCAATTCTATACGAGTCAGTTTGTGACATAGTCTACCAACTACGTCGATGGTAGCATTGCCTACTCCAAGACAATTGCAAATAGTCAAAGAAACAGTGAGTTGCAACAAGAAGCCACCAAAGGGAATGCAACGTTTAAGTCTTCCACACCAAAGCAGTTCACCAAGGAAAAAAACTTCAATTTCTTACAATGGTTCAAAAGTATACCAAAAAACCCAGACTGGATAATCCGGTGGCATTCCACTAACTGAACGCTCTGAAGTGAGCCTGAAGCTTTGACACAAGCAATCGATCCATTATCTGAAAGGACATTACTTTTCAGATGCAAAACAGCTTCAGATTTAAGGTTCTACAGATGGTATACAATCAATATTGTATACTTGATAGTGTACTGTTAGATGGAAAACTTTTGAATTGAATAGATAAATGTTTGTTTATATATATATATATATATATAAGATTTTAAGTTACTGATTACTTGATGATTTCTTATTGATTTCCTAATGCTTACTAAAGAACTAAATAGTGTAATTAATTAATGTAGTGCAGCATTGATTTAACAGGTGATGAGGATACTATCAGTAGGCGGTTGGTTTGAAGTGCTGACTGCCACTGGTTTCCTCACCAGTTGCTTTAGCTTTGATTATTATAATTTTTATTATCATCTTATAAACAAGTTTTGATATATTGAGATTGGTAATTAAATATTAGGCGTATTGTATTATATGAATATGTTTAAAGTTATAGTAATTAGAAAAATTGAGACTTAATCCTAAGTTTGAAATTTATGAAGTATGAAATTTGGTATATAGGAAATTGATTATAGATTTGAGTGGGTCTTTGACTCAAGGGAGATATATATAATATGATATGAGTGTTTACAGACTCGTGTGGTTATGAATATTGTATACTTGATAGATTGAAAATTTTCAGAGCATTGAGGAAATAAAAAACATTAGAGGATTAACTTGCGTGACTTCGGTTTTTCGGTGGAGATAGGTTATGGTTTATTCTATGTGATAGAGAGACTGTTAATAGTGATTGATATAGTCATTGAGTAATATTGTGAAGTTTTATATGTACTTAATTGTTGTGGTTTGGATGAGTTATATGTTGTTGTGATTGGACTGTAATCCCAAGACAGTGAAATCTATAATTTGTAATGTGCTCTATCAAAGTGATGCCTTGAATAAAGAAGGCTTGATGAAATATTGTGAATGAAGTGAAAAGTGATGATAAAGAATGAGAAATTAACTATGTTGTTGGATCGGGTGCCACAAACCGACACGATATATTTGGATCAGGTGCCACAAACCGGCACAATATATATTTTGATCGGTGCCACAAACTGGCATGATATATTTGGATTGGGTGCCACGAACCAGCACAATATATTTGTATCGGGTGCACAAGCAGCACGATATATTTGGATCGGGTGCTATGAACCAGCACGATATATTGGATGAGTGCCACTATCACGACCCAAGCCTACACCCTGGACGTGGCCGACACTCGGAACCATTGTTGGACCCTAAGCGAACCCTCATACTGGTTGACTACAAACGGAAGACTAACTCAAGCATATAAAGCTTAAAATAAAATAAAATTCATTGAACTCAAATAATTAACTCAGAATATAATCGTATATTCAACTAGCAAAAACTAAGCAACTCAAGTCTTTAAAACATTTAATAAGATAAATGAAACAGACTTCTCAAACTCTATTGTCTATCTATGAAGCCTCTAAATGACAAAGATTGAAGTCAGGACAAGACCCACGACATCTGACAAAACTGAAAAGTAAATGAAATCCTCCGGAAGCAAGGAGGCTCACCATAGTTAACTCGAACTCCATGTGGTATCAACGAAGCTCTTGTTGATGACCCTAAATACTTACAATGAAATGATGCAGGCCAAATGGCTCAGTACGTGGGAATATACGAGCATGCAAGGGGAATTCTATAGCACAACATAAGCTTGAACTGGTGGGAAAGAAACATACTTACCTCTTCTCACTCACTCAACTTAAAGAAACATAGTTCAACTCAATGATAAGATATTCAACCCAATGAAATAAGGCTCAACTCAATGATAAGATATTCAACTCA